>NC_079316.1:74763563-74793563 GCF_029931775.1 Euleptes europaea
AGTTAAATTGAGACAATAATGCTGAAACTTGCATTGTGGGATTAGGAGAGTACTTGAAATGCTGACATCGGCATCTCCTGAAAGAGTGCCTGTCTTGCTTTCAATTCCTGTTTATACTTAATGACCTCAAAATTTGTATGTCGTTAACACCATGTACTGAAGTGGGAGAGAACAAGGTTTGGGAGGGAGAAGATTCCCTGTCTTAGTTGACTTTTGTCTCTTCTGGTAATTGGTGGCTTTCCTGCCATATTAGAGAGCAGCACATGAAGCAGCAAGGCCCCAGAGGTCTACATAAACATGCTGCTAGCATGGAAAGCCTCATGCTCCCCAGCACTAGGCAATCATTTACATACTTTGAATGAAAAGTCATTTCTGCCTGCAAAATTGTTATTGCTAGGGCAAATCTGAATACTAGTTGTATGGAAATTCGGAAATAAAGTCATATTAAAATTTGATGCTCAGATCAATATTGTGAGGCCCAGGTAATTAAAGTTGGCTTGTTTGTTTGGCTCCTTATAAATAAAAAGGGCTTAATGCAGACTAATTACATGGGATCCTTCGTATACTGTAGGATAATAATGGCAGCAGTTTAAACCAATATTAAATGGGAATTAATAAAGGGGTATTGAGCCACTTCTACTGTATTAAGCTGCGTGAAATGCTGTCTCCATCTCAATTTAACTTTCAGCCCTCTGCTGTATGATTGATAAGCTCTGAAGTTTTAAAGGTATTATCCTGAAATATTTGCTGCTTTAATTAATAGAAAAACCTATTTTTGTTGATGGGCAAAAAAAATTATTTTGCACCTCGTGATATGTAACTCAAACTAACTTTCTTCTGTAGTTAAATGAATTACATGTGCATCTTCATTTGTGTGTGTGTTTTTTGTTTTGTTTTTTTTGTTTTTGTTCTTTGTTGAAAGATGCCGCTTAACGCTGGCTGGATATTTTATCTTGCAACTGAAAATTTGGCTTGGGTTAGAAAGTTAAGCTGTTTGTTTGTTTGTTTTTAACCCAGGCAATGAGGGTTCTAGTTAGTTGGATCTGTTTGAAGATGAATTCCACAAAATTGTGTGGTTAAACTTTTTTTTTCACATAGAGGTATTCATAGGGAATATCATTGCTTTTTTTGTGCAACTCCTATAAAACTAAAGAAATGGTATCCTACATGTTTCTTCCTGAAACTTGAATTGTGGGAGGGGACTACAGCTTCCCAGCTGCATTTCAATGTCAATATATACTACATACTAATGGGTATGTGAAAACTTCTGCAATTATGAGTGTGTTGTAATGACACAGTGTTTGAGTTTGTTGTCGTCGTCATTGTTTTAATATGGATGGTTGGTGAAATTTTTCTCTTTAGCAACTTCTTTCTTTAGAGGTCTAACCTGTGTTCTTGTCTTGTGTCTTTTGTCACATGTGTTAGCATTTCTGCCCTTTTAGCTGGGTTCAGAGCCGTGTTGAAGGTCAGGACCTCTTACTGAACACTTTTTTTTTGTATTAAAAATTGCTGGCATTGTTCATTAATTTCTTTCTTCCTTTCAAATGCCATGTCAGTCTTCTGAAGGAATTCACAAGGCCAGTGGCCCTTGGACAGCCGTTCACCATGGTCCAGTGAAAGATCCTGATGAAATTACAGGTGCAGGGAAATGCAGAATTAGAAATCTAATGTTGCAATACTTGCGAAGCTATAGCTTTGTTGATGACAGGACAATTCCGTTTTTGACAGTTTAATTTACTGTTGCCAATGGACAAGAGCAAAAGGAGAACGTGGGGTTAGCCACCTTCCCCTATTGTACTGTGCCTCACATACTAGGTTGCAAAATCATGACTCCCTCAGTGTGTCGTGCTCAAACAAGGAGGTTTTCAGCTGGGAAAATGGAATATATCAGTGCATGTAATATTGCTTGACCTCATAAAACAAAAGGAAAAATTGCAGATTCTGACAGCCGTTATGAATCTTGTATCAGCATCCAAACGACTATGAGCTGAGTACAGTAGATGTTTATAATAGGGTGGGGGGACAGCATTGCCACATTGACTTACAGTACAGAGCAAAAAATGACTTGTCAGTAATTCGTTCCAAGATGTTAAAGAGGCTGTTGAATTTACTAGTATGTACACAAAAGAATGTTTAGCCTGGAGCAGAATGCAGAAATAGTCTATCCGCAAAGGTGGTCTTTTGAAGCTAGTTGGGTTATTGGATTGTAAGGGGAAGCCAAAAAAGAAAATAAAAAGCCAGTAGTTTTAAAGAGCTGCAAGGGCTTCTTACAAGATATGCCAAACTTTATGAATCCATAAAATGCAATGTCTGTTTAGCAGTTTTAATATGAAATATATCAACCTATTAGTATATTGATTGTTCTTGCTGTTCTTGCTGTTAATTCTTACTACACTAACTTGAAACTATATATAGGTAGTTATTTCAGACTAAGCCCCACTGATGGCAATAGCTATTTCTTCTAAGTAAGTGATCTTAGGATCACAGCATTGATGTTATATCTCTAACGGTCAGTCTATTATGAAAAATATCTCTACCAATTATAATTCCAGATAAACAGTTGTGTTCTCTTGTTTTATAGTACCCAGTTAGCAAATGTTTCAATCTAGTTCAACTGTGATGTTTAGACTGATCAAGTTAGTGATGTTTTAATTTCCTTTAAACAGCAGTCCAAAATAGATATGACGACATGTTTATTGTACAAAACTTTCTTGGTATAGGCATATGTAATCTTCCCTGAAACTTGAAATGTTTCATGCTGATATATCGTCAGACGTTTTCTCAATAAAATAAAATATATACACTGTCTTCTTCACTGGGACTAGCAAAGCGACATCTTTCTTTATACCAGGATTTTAAATGCTTGTATTTCAGCAAGATAAAGCATCTACTTGTTTGTAGACATCAGTGTTTTCAGATCAGGTTGGCTCATAAAGAGTATCGGGAAAGAGGGACTAGAGGCTGTTCTTTCTTTGGCTAATTGGGATGGCTTATGTGTGGGCAGGTTATCCTCTTATACTGGCTGCAGCAGTGATATTTACCTATCTCTTCTTTCTCAAATGGAGCCTAATACACAACATAGTGTTTCTTGGCTGCTTTGTGTTTGCTGGAACTTAAGTGCACTTGAATTAAATTGCGGCTCATGAATGCAGTGAGAGTGCCAGCGTGTTGAAATAAAGCAAAGCTATTGGGTCAGGATTATCACTCACAATTATCATCTGTGAGCTGTCAGGAACCTAAAAGGGCTTGGAAATAATTCTGTAACCTAAAGAGTTGCCCCCGCTCTGACAAAAAATGAACCAAAAAGATCGCCTTCTTTTCCCAAAGATGCATGCATACGACTGCAGTCATTAACATGTTATTCCAACCAAAGATTATATTATCAGAACAAACTTTATCTGTAAAAAGAAAAAAAATCAAGAAATTATTAAGCATTAGAAAGTAGGCAGTGCTGATGGTTGATTAATTCCTGTTTGTTCTTCCCTTTACACCATGGTTATGTATTTTGCTTTAACTTGAATCTATGCAGTATTCGGGAATGTGGTCTCAGGACACTTAGCTGATACAGTGTTCTATTGGGATATTTGTAGTATTGCACACATTCTAGTTCTAAAATCATCACAGTAAACAGTACGGAGAAGCGGTATATTTTATGCAACAACCACAAAGGTCCTAGGTTTCTTCAGATGGGCAGGGAGATGGAACAGTGTCCCTGTAGAACAGATCTATTTTTTTTCCTTTCAAGTATACTGCCTTAAGAAAACTGTTTTGTTTATAGAGGCGGTGCTTTGGGGGACAGCAATTGATTTTTCTTGTACAAATGTAACTTCCTTAAGGCTGATAGGACAAGTGGGTTATAAGGTGGGTAAGAAGACGGAAGCCAACACAAGAGCACTGGAGGTCTGTCGCTTGATTTTGAGCAATTACTGGCTTGATGAAAGACATGTTTGGGCCGCAAGTCAACTTCCATATCAAGCAGCTTTTGTTCAGCAGGTTCGGCTTAATGCCGAGACGGCAGCGAAACACTTGGACATTTCTTGGAATTTATATCGGTTATGTGTGCTTCACTCTTGACTGTCCAAGGGTGGCCTGGCTGTGATGTAAGATCCTTTCCTCAGCCTCATGGTCTTTATCCTTAAATTGCTGAACAAAAGCCTCCTCAGGACACAGTTGTTTAAAGGTATAATAGTATGAATAATTAACTGCAATCCTGAGAGGGGGATAGTTCCACCATGGCCAGGGATAGCCACGGTGCAGCTGAACCGCCTCCTGAGTGGCTTGGTGCACCGCGGCCAGCAGGCCAAAAAGGAATACTTCCCCAACCCTCATGGAACTGCTGTATAATGGGTTGCACCACCATTGTGGTGGTTTCTAGGGTGAAAGGGATCAGGCAGCTGACTAATGCTAGCCCCGGCCCCAGGAACGCCCCCTTTGGTGCCTGCACGAGCCCCTGCACCGGAGGGATGCTGCTGCTGTGGCTGCGCAGGTGCCCATGTGTGGTGCTGCTGCACTGCTCCATGACATTGACGTAAGTGTCCCAGCGCCAGCACAAGTGGCATTTACACCAGTGCCAGGGTCACACTGCTTCCTAAGCACTTTCACACACACACCCTTAGGATTGCTCCGTAAATCCTCCACAAAGGAAGTGCGGAAATTTCGGGGGGAAATGGATGAGACTCTCACCTTTTGTTTTTGCAGATTTATCACAATGATAATGGGAGTTAACATGGCCAAAACCTTACAAATTTCTATATTTATACCCCCTAAGAGGAGGAAAATATTCCTAAATTTGGTTTTGATGTAATAGCAATGGAGAATCCAATGCATGCACAATGAAGTTATATGTCCAGTTAGCCTCGGACCAGGGGTAAACACCATGGCATCTGCTTCGGTTATTTCCCCCCCCCTCTGTGATGTTCTGGAGATCTGAAGATTGGGGGGCGCAGGTCTTTTGAAGAGAATCTCTGTGATCTATAGCTGTGTTCTGTAATCAGAATTATTAATTTTATTTATGGGATTGATTACAACATCACATTATTTTACAAAATTTGTAATTCTGTATCAAGATTTCATCTGAAATCATGGAAAGTGTAGAGTACTTCTTTTTAAAAATAATTTAATTGGTGTAAAGTGCAAGGTGGATTTCTCTTGCCCTTTTAACTCAGTGTGTGTGTTAAATTACATGGAGCATGTGGTTATACAACAACAGCAACAACAACAAAAAGCCTTTCTAGAAGACCTTTCAGTTGCAAGGATTTCCCCCCTCCTTCTCATAAGACTGTCAGTGTATGATCCTCAGTCCTGACATGCACATATAGACTAGTTTTTCTCCTTCAGATCAGCAGCTTTGGACAGCTTCTGTTTTTGGCACCCTTTTCAACCTGCTCTGTCTTGTCATTTTAGAGTTCAATATCTGCTGCTCTGAAGGAAAAAAATTGGGATGGGTTGGACCATTGTATTTGGTCTTTTGACCCTCTGTGTTGCCCATGAGCAGTGAAGGATAACTTTTGACGAGCCATGTCAGATGTGACAGGCAATCTAGTTGGGTTGAGTGGAAATGTGCTGTACAAGTTTGAAGCCTTAGTTGAGGGCATTTTTCTTGGTGTTCAATGCATTTAAATTGACACCATACTGTTCATTTAGAATCGGTAGAGTATGTTTGCATTTCCTAAATGTGTGAGTGATTTTTTCCTTGTGATTTTGTGGGGGGAAGGGGTCAGATGTAGAAAACATGTTTCAGGGGTTGTTTCCATCATTCAAAGATTCAGGCAGATATTTTGGTGCTGCATCTATTTTTACCCCACGTGTTTTGTTCAGATTTGCAAGTTCAGCATATTAATCAGTTATTTCCGTGAGTACAAATATGTAGTCATCACACTTTTCTCAAAGTATTGCTGTTTTCTACACAAAAGGGTAAATACTTAAAAGTAGCTCATCTTGGGAAATTTGTTCAATTTTTGAAATGTATTCTAATCTTGCTCTAAAACTTGCTTTTTGTCCATTATAGGAATAACAAAATTGTGTTATGAAAAACTTTCTTTTCCAAGGGCATTGTTTTAGTGTCCTGACCTGGAATTTGGTAAAGCAAACCAAGAGAATTCAGAGCACAAGACACACTACTATGATATTGAGATAGGGACAATGGAAAACAATTCAAAGTTAGGTGGTTATGAATAACACTGTATTTACTGAAAAGGAAAATGTTACCAATTTGGCCTTCTAAAAAAGGGAACGTCATCTTCCATTCGGGTATATAGATCCAATGAGTGTGAGGTGATTCACTGCACATGCAAGGAGAGATCTGGAGAAAGCACACGGGCTCATTCATCAGTAGGGGAGTGGCTGTGAAATGACATTGCCATAAGCAAATACTACCTTTTGAGTTTCAGGAGAAGAAGAAGAAGAAGAGTTGGTTTTTATATGCCGACTTTCTCTACCACTTAAGGGAGAATCAAACCGGCTTCCCCTCCCCACAACAGACACCTAGTGAGGTAGGTGGGGCTGAGAGAGCTCTGAGAGAGCTGTGATTAGCCCAAGCTCACCCAGCTGGCTTCACTCATGTGGAGGAGGGGGGAATCAAACCCGGTTCTCCAGATCAGAGTCCACTGCTCCAAACCACCACTCTTAACCAGTACACCACGATGGGAGAGAGGAGGAGTGGGGTGGACTCTCACTAGCTGGCCTTAGAAACTGCAGGTCCTTGACTGGCAAATGCTAAGAAGTAGTAGGAACAGTTAGGGTGGATTTGCTTCTCTTCTGACTCATGTTTCTGGCTCAGAATACCACTCCACACCTTCTTTTGCTTCTTCCCCTGTGCTTTGAGCCCGAGTAATCTAGTAGTTCAGCTCTTTTTTCCCCCAGGAAGAGACCAACTCAAAAAGCCTCTGGATTTACAGCAGTTTAGCACAATATTAACTGTAGCTGTTAAGAGTTTGTGGACAGTTTAGATAGGGAAATATAAGGCAAATAATTCTGAACATCCTTCTGTTGGAAAAGTGTGACTTTCTAGCTATGGAAAACATTGTGAACTGGGAAGTTGATTAACAGTGCATTTCTAAAGAGTGTTACACCCTTTTAAGTCCAGTTATTTTAATTGGTTTAGAAGTGTGTAATTCTATTTAGGATTGCACTCTTAATCTCCTCTCCAGTTAGGCAGTTTATCTATTGCCTAGTAATTCGACTCATGAAGGGGGGTAGTAAAGTTGCCTATATAAATTTGAACTGCATGATCAGTACTATTTGCAAACAGCTACAATACAAAGACATGCCAAAAGTTTAGGTAATTATTTTATTAATTATTGTATATTCATTTATTTATCGTATATTGTTCATTATTTATTGCATATTGATTACTATGTACTACTAGACTTTGTTTATACTTCTACTATTTTTTTTTTAGGATCGGTCATCTGCTTTTATGTGTAGGTTGAGTATCTCTTATCCAGACATCTGATATCCAGACTTATCCGAAAACCGGACCTTTTGAGCCGGCATGCAGCCATTGCTCACAGGCCCTCAGCAGTGCCACTGATGGTTCAATGTACACACAATTATTTAAAATATTGTTTAAAATTAAATTCAGGCTATGTGTATAAAGTATATGTAAAACATATATAAAACATAATTGAATTTCATGTTTAAACTTGGGTCCCATCACTAAGATATCTCATTATGTATGTGCAAAAATTCCAAAATATGAAAAGATCCAAAATACGGACTACTTCTGGTCCCAAGCACTCTGGATAAGGTATACTCAACCTGTATAACCTTTTTGAAGGGGCTCACCTTTTGTTGTCTTCCTTTCAAGTAAATAAGGTACCAAAAAGATGCATATGATCTATGATGAAACAAGAAAGGAGATAAACTAAAACATTCGTGTTAAGAGGGAAACAATAGCCCAGTTATCAGAGACATTTAAATTTGAAACGGTAGTCTATGATATTGGTCTTACGATAACATCTTTGAATTAATAAATGTTTTATTTAATCAGTCTTGCAAGCTAGAACTTTGGAGTTTCTTGATCTTGAGTTCATTAAATTTAAAGCCCTTGACAGAGCTTTTGGTGTGCCCAAAATTTGCATGTTTCCTAGTGAGACTCATTACCTTTGAACAAAAGATTCCCCTGTCCCTCATGTTTCATACCATTTTTACACCTTCCACAGATTAAAAAACAAACCAACACTTTATTTACAACATTGGGGGCAATTGCTATGAGAGAAAGTCAAAAGCCACACTTGGATGTGTACTGTTAATGGTGTTAATATCTAGATAATGGTCTAGATTATGATATGGCCATGATCAGTGTGGCTTCATTATTTTTGTTTGTTTGTTTAATAGGCCTGCGAAAGGTGGTGGCCTATATCCTATCTTTTATAGATCTTGGATCCAGGCTTGGATTTGGGACAGAAATAGTTGGAGGGTATATCACTCCGGAGGGGACTGGGTGAGCCCCATCCTTTAAAATGACCCTTCTAGACTAGTTTGGTCTGACCAAGATGGCTCCTATCACACGACCCCTACCGCAAAAGGGCCTCAACTGTGGGGCCCTAACAAAACCAGTCAAAGATAGAAAAATGGGAAAAAACATAGAGCTCTGCATTTGAGCAAAGGCGAATAGCTGAAACCCAGAAAAGCCAAATATCTTTACGGCATTTTTGGAAATCACCTATTCGGCTTCAGACAAATTCCCAGGTTTTTGTAATTGGTCGACCCGAAACCTGAATATTGCTGTAGCGGCTAATTTCGGGTTTATTTTCAGTTTGGGTATATTTATATGCACAATCCTAACCATCGCATCCTACTGCAGAGGCTGGCTGGGTTAGGAGTGAGGGTCACTGTGTTTGGGAGGGTGTCACTCTTACCCAGCTGGCAAGTTCCAGAAAGGGCTGCTGTCCTGTGGGGTCTTGTTCCCTTGTATTGCTTGAATCTACAGGGAGGGATTGTCTGAAGATTTGGAGTGAGGTCCGACCAATATGTAGGTGACACTCTGTTTCTTCCTCACTTCTGACTTGGGTGGATCTGTGGAAGTCCTGAAGAAATGCCTAGGAAAGATAATGGGATAAATGATGACCAATAAACTGAAATGCAATCTAGAGTCATTATGTCTGTAGCACGTAAAGGTAAAGGTAAAGGTCCCCTGTGCAAGCACCAGGTCATTCCTGACCCATGGGGTGACGTCACATCCCGACGTTTTCTAGGCAGACTTTGTTTATGGGGTGGTTTGCCAGTGCCTTCCCCAGTCATCTTCCCTTTACCCCCAGCAAGCTGGGTCCTCATTTTACCGACCTCGGAAGGATGGAAGGCTGAGTCAACCTTGAGCCGGCTACCTGAAACCGACTTCCGTCGGGATCGAACTCAGGTCGTGAGCAGAGTTTGGACTGCAGTACTGCAGCTTTACCACTCTGCGCCACGGGGCACGTAGACACCTTTTATCAGCTTGAGCTGCTACGCAAACTACAGCCATTCCTTGAAAAGTGTGAACAGGCCATAGTGATCCATGCTGTAGTGATTCATACTTAAAGTGCTGGTTCTTACATGTAAGGCTGTGAATAGTTCAGTTGGGGATACTTGAATGTCTACCTGTCCAATCCACCAGTCTTAACTTCCTCTTTCCAAGCACTGCTCTCAGTCCCCCAGCTTGCAGAGGTGAGGCACGTGACAGAATGAGACAGGACTTTTTCAGTACAGTTTCCTCTCCTTTGGAATGCCTTCCCTTTGAGATATGTCTGGTGTCTATTTTGCAGTCTTTAATGCAAACTAAAATATTTATTTTTCCTAGGCTTCTAGGTGAAGGGTTCGTTTTAGCTGTTATTTTTATGGTCTGCTTCTAGTCCACAAGCTGTTTTGTTAACATTAATTTATGCTCCTGAATACTTGTTTTTGGCTGCTTTTATGTTTTTAGTGGACTCTGTCCACTAAAACAAGAGCCCTGTGGCGCAGAGTGGTAAGCTGCAGTACTGCAGTCAAAAGCTCTGCTCACAACCTGAGTTCAGTCCCAACGTAAGTCAGTTTCAGGTGCCTGGCTCAGGGTTGACTCAGCCTTTCATCCTTCCAAGGTCAGTAAAATGAGGACCCAGCTTCCTGGGGTTAAAGTGTAGACGACTGGGGAAGGCAATGGCAAACCACCCCATAAACATAGTCTGTCCAGTAAATGTCGGGATGTGACGTCACCTCATGGGTCAGTAATGACCCAGTGCTTGCACAGGGGATTACCATTATCTTTTTCTAAAGCAAAGTTAGAAGAAGCCTTCTTTTAGTCCGAGAAACTGTTCTCCAACGTATATTCAAGGATGTTTATTTATATGTGAATAATTTTGGCAACTATTAATATGCTATAATGTTTTTGATGATGGCATGTTATTAAATAGTTCAGTGGCTACAATGTTAAAGTTTAATTAGGTATCCATATATGCTCATAGTCCTGTTGTGATTGTATGAGACTGGTTTGGGCCAAGTAATACTCTTTCTTTTGTTTATTATCAAACTTATTTTCTTATGTTTCAACTTTCTCACCCCACCTCTCATCAAAAATTAAGATGTGCTAATATGGTGTAGAGTGCAGCAGTATTGGGTGTGTTTGTGGTTTTGTTGGTATAAAAAGGAAGTAATTTATACTTTAAACTTCCATAAATATACAAAATAATATAATTATCAATGTATTTTGTTGTTAAAACTGTAAAATAGTTTATTTTTATAAGAAAGTAAACATTGCACATATTTTATTTTCTCCCAAAATGTCCATATTTTTGTTAAATATTTCTTTACAAATTTAACATCTCAACATTCCCAGCAAACTTTTCTTTAAATGTTGGTAGTGCATAGAAAGCTTTATATCAACCCCGTTTCATAAGAGCCCATACAACTGAATACATCAGTCATAGTTAAGCTAGTAATTGTCTTTGTTAGTCCATCATGGCAATGAAATGAAAACTGTAACAGAAAAGTGATGTTATATGGTGTATAAAAGTAAATCTCAAGCTAAGAATTTTGAGTCACTACGGGTGGTTGAGTAAACAGCCTTGAGGGGTAAGGTGGTTTGCTTATACAAAGATAAGGTTCATGCAGAAACCTACAACCTACAGAAGAGCTTCTGAGGTAGGATACTGTATATATATTTTTTAATCAAGGCAAATAATTTGAAAAGAAATTGGTTTTTGACAACTGTTTTACTGAATACAAAAATATGTGCCCAAGCTGTTGTGAGACTTCAAAAAAATCTTTTTATAACAAATGTTTTCATCTTAAGTGGCAATCGGTTTTTAAATATGCTTTTTTCTCTATATCATTCAGGATATAACCACGTGTTTCTAGAAGCAGTAGGCCTGTATCTTTCCCTCTGTCATGTGTAAGTTGCACTTCATCCTCAATGTCTTCATGTCATTATGCTGCTATATGTTTCCCTCACACAATACATAAACACCTCATTGGCGGCGACAGCAAAATGATGCCAGGACTAGTAGCTGGAGAGTAAGAGGATTCAGTATAGGGTTGCTGTTTTTTAGCAGTAGCCCAGCGTTTCTTATAATATACGGTCTTAACAAATCCATTAGTTAGCTATAAAAATAGAGATCTTACATTGCTCATGTAGTTATCTTGAAAAGACTAATGGTGTATGTGGTCATAAAAAGTTTTATGTGGAATGCTATATAATTATATATGCTGCTTGTGCTCAGTCTGTTTTGTGAATCTGTGGGTAGGTTTCCAGCCACCTTTGTAAGACAGCCCTACATATTTATAATTATATAATTACTAGTGGGGGACCGGTGAGATTCGTAGGGGGGAATCCTGTTCCTCAACCTTTTGAGCTAACCCCTTCCTGGGCAGCTCACTGCTCTTTTCCTCTAATCCACCAGGAGACTCACGGGGGGGGGGGGGGTTGCTTGGCCATGCCCCACCTGTCTGCCTTCCCACCTATCTTCTTCTCCGTCCTCCCTGGGTCCAGCAGCAGAGTGGGGGATGGTGAGGGGTTAGTGGAGGCTACCCCTCCTCGTCCACCTCCAGCACTGCCATCTCATTAGTGTTTTGGGCTGCAGAAATTCCCACTCCTCCTTGCCCTGCCCTCCTCCAGCACTGCCACCATAGCAGCAGTTTTGGTGGCAAAGGGGATGATAGGGGCATGAAAATGTGCTGTAACTTGTGTTTAGTCATATTGTTTGTAAGTGGTCATTTGTGTCCTAATCTTGTACCAGCGCACTATCAAAAACAGGAGCAATATGGGCTTAATAAGATGGGAGGAGACATCTCCGAAAAACTGTGTCAACTGTGTCTGGGTCATTTTCATAGGTCCATTATGGCCTTGACCAAAGAACTAGCCTTATGGCTGGAAACTCCCTCAAGATTATCCGGAATCTTTCAGGATCCAGCTGCTTCTGAGGGTATACCATCTTAATTGGGTGCTCATCCCCTCAGAAGTTCAAAGTCACTGTAACGTCACCTGATAATGGTAGAGGAAGGATTGAGATCCTTCTTGCCCAAGCTATAAGTGGAGTCAGTAGACAAACCCTAATCAAACCTTCTTTGTATGTTGAAGCTGTTGTGTTTTGGGGCAACACATGGTTTTCATAGTGGCTGTGAGCCCCCATCAGTCATAAATGTTGAAGTCCCCAAGGAGAGTATAGATATGCAGAGAAGGAGGGAGGGAGGTTCCCCACTGGCCTGTTCAAAAGAGAATGAATTCTCTTGCTTAATGTACCAAGAGTTAAATGTTGGGCTATTTAGTTAACTTGTGTTCCCTAGGTTGCTGCTAGTGTAGCGGCAGAAAATGAAGGTCCCCAAATTTCTAGTACATAGTCTCTTGATGTTTTACTTACATGGTTCCATGTTATGTTAATGTTCCTCAAACTTGTAAATTTATGTACTTTCTGGTATGCTCACAAGTTCATGATTTAAGGAGATAAATATTAATCAATTTAAACATTTATATCCTGCCTTTCCTCTTGGTTCAAGGCAGCTTACAATAATAATTAAAACATTCCCAACTAAAACCAAGGATAAAATAACAAAACCCAAATCCCTCCCCCCTTAAAAGATGCCTGCTGTTCAAACCCCCTATGGCAAATGCTGTGGCAAATAGGCAGACATCTCCAAGGAGTGGGCCCCCTCTCACCTATCCAGGAATCTCCAAGGAGGGAGCCCCTCTCACCTCCCATTCCACAGAGCCGGAGCCACAGTGGAAAAGACCCAGCCTCTGGTTGATGTGAAATGGGCTATCCTAAGTGGTGAGATAGCCAGCAGATGGCTTCCTGATGACCATAGTTGGCACACAGGGACATAAAGAAGGAGACGGTCCTTCAAATAAAGGTGTCAGCTTACATCCATAAGACTATCACAATATATACATTGGCATATCCAGCTTTCTCTATATTGTGTAGTTCTGTACTGTTGGGTTCTGCCTTGCTTTATAAAGCCTTGTTACCTGCCTAGAATACGCAGGGTATGATGGGGTTCAAATCTAAATAAATAAAGTAGTCGTTCATGGTTGGACAAAGGATTTTTGGCAGTAGGGTAGCAGACTTGCAGCCAAGAAGATATGTCACGCTTCACTACACGCATAGTTGACCATATCCATTTAAATTAAAATTAACTTTTCTAAAAGTGCAGCGTATTGCTATTGATCTCAGTATCATTATTAAACTACATCAAAAAGTGTCTTGTAATATCTTCTGCACAATTGGATCTGGTTACACATATAAAGGCAAGAATGTGAGAATGGGGCTTATTTTTTAAATCGTTTTGTTACTGTGTGCCAAGCATCTATGTACAAAAGGATTTTCAAAGCTGAAGATGCAAGTTCTTTGTATCAAGGGTTTTATGCAGGGTGTCAAGAAAGGTTTTTACTGTGCGGTTGGGTATTAAGAACAGTATTGCCTTTCCCTGTGCTGTTCTAGTCAAACCTTAGCCCACTTCCTTAGTATATATTTTGGATGTAATCCTATTTAAATTTGCAGATATGACTTGTGTTTATAGTTCTCTTTGCCCATCACCTCTTCAGTCTCTTAGAGTGCAATCCTGAAGGTGGGGTAAATTAGCAGAGACAAAAAAAAACCCTTTTAAAAAATAAAAGGAACACACACACACCCACGCCGGCGTGAGCTTTCCCTTCTGAGAAAGCTCTGTCAGCATGGCTGCGCTGGTGCCACTGCCGTGTTTACCATGATAAGGTGGTACCTACACCGGCGTTAGTCTTATATGCCGACTTTCTCTACCGCTTAAGAAAGAATCAAATCAAACCAGCTTATAATCACCTTCCCTTCCCCTGCCCACAACAGACACCCTGTGAGGTAGGAGTGGTTGAGAGAGCTCTAAGAGAACTGTGACTAGCCCAAGGTCACCCAGCTGGCTTCATGTGTAGGAGTGGGGAAACCATCCCAGTTCACCAGATTAGAGTCCACTGCTCCTAACCACCGCTCTTAACCACTACACCAGGAATGGGCTGCCCATATACTCACTAAATAACCCCAATTCTAATAAATTTAGTCAGAGATAAGTCATATTGAAATCAAAGGCTCTCAGGTATTTCCAATGAACTATTTCCAATGAAACTTGAAAATTAACTTTAGTTTGATCAGAGCTCATAACATTCAGGTTCACACCTACATGCACAATACAAGTTTGCACACTAATTGCACACACATTCATGTGTTACTCTCATATGATCACACATTTGCACTCAGTCTCTGTTGGGCAGTATTTTGCTTCCTACCTTACTGTTTGCTGAATGCTTCCCATCAGTTGCACGTAGACCCAGCCTTGTATGCTGAGTTTAAAAAAAAAAACAAAAAAAACCCAAAAAAACTTCTGAGCAGTATATTTATTTATTTATTTATTAAACTTATAACCCGCCTTCCCCAGCAAGGTGGCTCAGGGCGGGCAACATCATTTAAAAAATACTACAATATACAATGCAAATATACAGTAAAATCCATAATAAAACCATCAATAAAATTCTAAAAACCTAACATGATGGTGCACAAGTCTAAAAGCTGTAGGGAGTTAAGGTTCATAAATTCTCCCATACACCGCAGGAGCTGAGGACCAAATTAGATGTGACTGTACTTGAACTATGACACATTTTCTGATGTTTATCCAATAGTTTGGGTTTTTTTTGTCTCTATTTACATTATGTGTTTATATGCATGTATTGGGAGTTCATAATAAATATTTTTTCCTTCATGGCCTTTGTGTAAACTCACATATAGGTTCTATGTCCTGAGGGAGAGTTTTGTGTTTCTGCCAGGTCCTCAAAGGGAAGGGACAGTACAATCCTGTTTCATTCTCTTCTAGCCACTGTTCTTTTAGCATCTCCGTTTTGTTTACCTCAGGTATTCTTTCTTCTCATTTTATTTGACCCCCTGTTATCCCTCCTTTTTTTTTCTTTTCAAACTAGTTTTAAGAAGAAAACAAAAAACAGTGTAGCGTAGTTGGCCTTTCATCCAAGAAAAATCCCCTCTCACCCCTTCACTCTGATAGGGTATAGAATCTTGTATTCAGACATTTTTGGATGGTGAGGTATTGTGTCTTTTGTCACTCCCTACCCCTCTTTGGTGTCCGTCCAGAACTCCAAGAGCTGTCAGAGCCTCCTCACAGTCTCCAAGAGAGGCACGGTGTGGTGATGTAGAGACTATCTGGGATCTTGAAGATGTGAAAGAGGGCAAGAATCCTTATCACCAGGAATGGAGAAATTGGTGTCCTGTTTTCTTCCATTCTGGGAGGTGGCAACAGATGGGTTCCTGTAGTGCATTTCTTTATGTGCGAGAGAATAATCGAGATAGGTATCACTGCTGTTTCCATCATGAGTGGCAGGCAGGAGGGAAATGAGTATTTACAGTTATTGTTTTGTACTATTATCAAATGAAAATAAATACTTTATCATAAAAAGGGACTAGGCATGGGATTGATGTTTTCAATGTCCCAGTCTAAATCCCCACCTCATTATGATGAGTCACGGTTATGACAAGCAACATTACAATTGGAGCTTTGAACAACATATTTGCACTACAGTCATAGTCTCCAGCCCTTACTTGGATGGATCAGGCTAGCCTGATCAGATCTTGGAAGCTAAGCAGGGTTAGCCCTGGTTAGTACTTGGTTGGGAGACCACCAAGAAATTCCAGGGTTGCTATGGAGAGGCAGGCAATGGCAAACCACCTCTGAATGTCTCTTGCCTTGAAAACCCTACGGGTTGCCATAAATTGGCTGTGACTTGATGGCACTTTACATTTACAAACACAATAATCTCCATGCCCCTGAAACATTTATTAAAATATCCACTAGATGATCCTATGAAGCCAAGTGGAAGAGATATGATAGCTACACTAAATACAATGTTTTGTCCCTCCAAAGCTTCTGTTCTTCATATGTTGGAAAGCATCCTGTACTTCCAATGTTTTGATTTGTTTTTCTTTCCTAAGTTAACCAAATGGTCATTTCCACTTTTCATGTTATAGTTCAAAGATTCCTATTGTTTCTCCGTGAGTTGGTAAAATAGTTTCTAAAGGGCCTGACTTATTTGCAGCCCTCTGTTACAACAGTGGTCCCTCCATGGATCTTAATTGTGAGTGTCCTTCATTCTTCATTGTTGCTGCCATTTCTGCTAGATGTGCCAGTGAATTGTGCACTTTGAGGCATGAGTCAACATTTACATTTTTTCCCATTACAGACATGGTGTGCTCCATCCGGTCTTTAGTTTTCTGTCTGAAAGAATAGTTGCTGTATGCAGTGCCGTTCTGTCTTCTTCCCAGGCCCTCAAAAAGCTGGTCAAAGAGCTGTTCGCGCATTGTAGTTTGAAATAAACCCTTCCCTTTTACATCCAGTGTACCAGAGGCCTTAGGCCAACCATAATCTATTTCTGTGATACGTTGTCCCTTATAAAGGGTTAAGATACCTGCTCAGTGGTTGTCAAAATGAACAGAAAGCAGCCTTTGTTTCAGGCTTCACATGTATACTCAACAAGACCAGTTTATGCATCTTCTGTCTTTCTCAATGTTATCCCTCAGAGACGCAAGTCAAGCAGCAGTCGTGTCTGTCCACTGTCATCTTTCACTATTCTCTTTCCCTTTAAATCTATCTTTGGGTTACTTGCTGCCCGGATGTTTGAACCTCTGCCTTGGGATCTGAACCATTCCTGTAGAGATAGGTAGCACTAAGCCCTTCCTTCACCCTGATGCTGTGCCTCTTTAATCCCTTGATTCCCAACAACATGAGTGATTTTACATTGCACAGTATGTGGGCGCATTTCGAACATTGGCATTTCAGTGTGGACGTTCTAGCATTGGGTGTTTCTGTTGTGTACTTGATATTGTCATGATTGAATATGTATGCTAATTACTTCCTCAATAAACTATATCTCCCATTGGGAGCATTGTTACCATGTCAACATTGCTAGATTGGGCCCATGATCATAGTTGGGTGTAAAATCTAAGCCAGCACTCGATATGCAGGCATGTTAATAGGGGACATCATCATGATCATGATGAAGACACAGGTTGCTTGCCTGTAACTGATAAATCTTTCAGTGCTAATCTGTGTGCCTTTCCAACTGCTTTTCACATTATTTGTCAGCTACATGCAGTCATCTGAAGGAACTGAGTAAGAGGATGCTCCTTACCCCCAAGCTAAGTCTAGAGAGACAACACCCTCCTCTGCGGGAGAGGGTTTAACTGACACTGGGTGAAAACGCATGGTCGCTTTATCCTCCTTTAATCCCTGTTTTAGCCAGGATTGAACACACATTAGGCGAAATGCATGCGTTCGTTCCTGGCTGAATCCTGGCTGAAACAGGGATTAAAGGGGGATAAAGCGACTATGCGTTTTTGCCCAATATTTAATAGGGCTGTAGAGCTTTCCAGAGTTGCGTCTGTGCTGGTGCTGAACACATACGTGTGACTGCATAGATGATCATTCAGTGACCATCAGTTGCAGATCTGTTCTACCATTTTTTCTTTCTCATTAGAGCTTAATTATAGGTTCCCAGGGGGTGATACACTATCCTTGGTGGGGCAACATTTTCACTAATGAGCTCCATGTTTGCCCCAACACACACCAGGCATGGGTAGGGTTGCCAGCTCTGGGTTGGGAAATACCTGGAGATTTTTGGGGTGGAGCGTGTGGAGGGTGGGGTTTGTAGAGGGGAGGGACTTCAATGCTATTGAGTCCAATTTCCAAAGCAGCCATTATCTTCAGGTGATCTGATCTCTATCGGCTGGAGATCAGTTGTAATAGCAGGAGATCTCCAGCTACCACCTGGAGGTTTACAACCCTAGGCATGGGGTTGGATGTAGCCCCAGCCTCTGGAATTGTGATATTTCTTCGTCTTACTGTAGCAAGTAGCCTAGTTAAAATAAGTCTCCAGCTGAAGTGCTGCCTTTCCAATCTAGTGAATCTTTCCTGGGTGTATGCTGAGTTTTTCAATGCTCCTTGTATGCATTGTTAGTTTAATGTTTGTTAATCTTAATTTGCCAAGTAGAAATGCAGGTTTCGGTCTCAAGTAGTTTATATTTGGAAAAGGATAGGGATGTGTCTGTCTCATATGATTTTTGAATGTAGTGCCCGTGACACAACTTTTAAGTTCGATAGTTAAAAGCCTACAAATACCACTACTTTACAGATCGGAACAATCTTAATAGCCACTGTGGTGTAGTGGTTAGAGCCGTGGACTCTAATCTGATACCCACTCCTCCGTATGAGTGGCAGACTCTAATCTGGTGAACCGGGTTGGTTTCCCCGCTCCTACACATGAAGCCAGCTGGGTGACCTTGGGCTAGTCACAGTTCTCTCTGCTCTCAGCCCCACCTACCTCACAAGTAGGGTTGCCAAGTCCCTCTTCGCCAACGGCGGGAGGTTTTAGGGGCGGAGCCTGAGAAGGGCATGGTTTGGTAGGGGAGGGATTTCAATGCCATAGAGTCCAATTGCTGAAGTGGTCATTTTCTCCAGGTGAACTGATATAGATCAGCTGGAGATCAGTTGTAATAGCAACCTACTCACAAGTTGCCTGTTGGGGGGAGAGGAAGGGAAAGAGATTGTAAGCCGGTCTGATTCTCCTTAAAAGGTAGAGAAAGTCGGCATATAAAAACCAACTCTTCTTCTTCTAAATACAAATAGGAATGATGCATTGAGTTCCTTGACTAAAGCAGGACAAGTTACTGTCCATAAGAATGTTTCTTATAAACATTACAAAAATTCATTATGAAATTACAATGTATGTTTATGGTCTGATTTGAAGTCTTCACTTAGCACTGAGTACTTTACAGGGCTATAAGAGTCCTCGCAAAAGGCTCACTTTCAACTGTATGACTTCACCCAGAAGAGGCCTCTAAAAATAAACACCCTTCATGTTAGCCTTTTTTTTTTTTACAGTGCTTCATACTTTAGCTCTTGTATAAATATCTGCCACATTTCCACCAGGAGTTATTGCTGTTATATATTTTACAGACACTTTACTGTCATCTAAGTGGTTTATTTTATTCCCACAGCTAGAGGAAAACTACAAAAAGAATTTTGTAATCTGAATGTGATTGTGGGCTGAGAGTAATGTTTTGAAAAAGAGCTAAAAGTAAATTATATTACTCCTTTATTGTGTTTATGAAGACTTTCCTATTGTGCTAGAAGTTAGCATTAGTTTCAGAGTTATTAACTGGATGCAGTTTTATTATGACTGTGGGATTTTTGGCATCAGTCTCTTTTTCCCCCTCCTATCATTGTCCTGGAGAAGTATATCAATAGTTTGTTTAGGTATGGCCTTAATGGTGAAATGCAGCATGAGAAACACAATTCCTCGTTTTCACTTATGTCCACAATTCCTGCATTAAGCTCCCTTGCATATACTATTTATGTTGTGAGCAATCTTGTCTCCTTCGGTTGTGTATTTGGGTTGCCAGTGATCTCAAATGGTGAACCATTCAGGTTGGCCTTGGTAGGAGTAAAGGGAAAATTTCTGGCCTGACCTTTCAAAATGCCACTGAATAGGTTTTGTGATGGGAAGCAAATGGGTTTGATTGACATGGCCTTCATTCTCCCCCCTGGAGAAATCCGTGTTTCGCCTTTATGCTATATCAGCCTTCAGCAACCTAAAATGTGGCTGCATCTCAAATTACTAATTTAATACACTAATACCTATATTGCTTCTAAAATATTACTTAATTGATAAGTGGATACTTACACTACATTGGGTGTGTTTTGGGGTATGTAAAATATATAAGTTACATCAGACATTCTGCTTGTTTTAAAAATTGACTTTTAAAATGTTTGTGAAGACTGCTTGTATTTTGCAAAACAAATAAGATTTCCATAGGTTGGCCCTATGCAAGTTTTTTTTTCTGAAGTAGGTTTCACTCGGTTCAACTAGAGTTACTCCCAAGTAAGTATACAAAGTACATCAACCTGAAAACATGGGGAGGGGCCAGATAGTGAAATTATTTCCTTTAGTAGATTATTGTGGCTCCAATCTCTGGATTTAAGTAGCCACAGATTTGGCCACATTGATTTCAATCCAGCATACCACTAATGACAAACCTGTAAACTATGCCCCATTATCAGGGTCATATTTTACAGCTTTGTCAATTTTGCTATGCTAGATTGAAATCAAATTAAGAGATTGGTAGGGAGATAAATTGGGTGTGGAAAGGAGTATTGAGGAGAAAAGGTGATCTAGCTTCAGGTTTCAAAGATATCTGTGTAACTTACTTATTGGGATCAAACTGGAATAGCAGTGGCTGCTCCACTCTTTCTGTAATTGTTTAAACGAATGCTTCCAAAATCAGGACCACAACTCTTTGTTGCTAATTCTTTCATTTAGTAAGCGAAAAGAATATAGTTGGATCCTTTAAAAACCCAATAAGCTAACACTAGTGCTTTGTTTCCTTTGGTTCTAACATGTTGATGCTTGCTGGATGGCTTCATTTTATAGCTTCTGCACAGCTCTTAGAAGCCCAGGTACCTGTCTTTTCGTCTGGTGTAGCACTGTTGTGGTTGTTAATATATAATTCTTTTAACATTTCACCCCCTTAGGAGCAACAGGTATACTGGCACCTGTTTTGTCAGTCCAGATGAAAGGACCTGACCAATATGACTCCGTTTCTCTTTGATCTCCCTGCAGAAGGTCAGCGTATCTGCCTAGAGATTCCTCTGAAGAGCAATTTAAAAGTTGCATTTGAGCAACATCAAGTGAAATGTCTTCACATCTCATGCAGTGAGGAACTCTTTGGTGTACTTCCTGGCTAGATGTGAGGAAAGATATTAACCCTTCATCCAAAATGAAATATTATTGAATTCTCCTATGTTCTGTCTTATGGCTACATGGGGGGCTATGCCATAATACCAAACAATACATTTTGTCTTGTTAAGACCTTTATGCCCATAAGGTTTAGTTAATCTCATAATTGAGCATCTGGCCGTTCCACTGTTTAATTGGTTGGTGCATTCATATTAAGAATTTGCTGGAGTATTTGTTATGACATGAAGAGAGGTATGCAACATATAGTAAAAATATTTCAAAGCTGGTGATGAAATGTGTGAAGTTTTCATGGGTGCTACCAAGTAGTTTCACCAGAGGCAAGATGATATGATCAATATCTTGTTGTATATTGTTAATGGAGAGGTAGCTGAAGCCAATAGATATCGTCAATTACTAAATACAAGTGTTATTCTGAAGTGTAATATATTCCTGTGAATAAGTCTTATGCTTAATAATTACACACTGCTTCTTAAGCTATATGTGTATTAGTAATGTACATTTTTAATGAGAATGCTCGTCAAATAATTGTGTTCAAAATTTTGAGCAACCTAATCCATAGGGACAACAGTGATTTTCTTCTGCAATTTGTTTTGTCCAGATTGTATAATTGGCCTATATATCATGCATTGGAGCAGATTTGGTTATTAGTGTCTGTGTTATAGGTGTGTAAAGATTTAGGATAGATTCTTCGAATTTTGGTCATTGTAGATAATGGTCAGGGTTCAGTGCTTTTATGCCTTTCAAAAGTTGCAGTGCAGGGCCCAGCGCACTGATGGCTTCTCTGATCTCTTCTGAGAAAAGTAAAAACCGCTCACATGGAAGGCAGATTAGACTCGGATTAGGTTTGGTGGCAGAGACTTCCCCAGTCTGCATATGAGTTATGGATTAGTAGACTCTGACTGGCTTCTTTCTCCAGTAAAACTCAAATTGCCCAAAAAAGGGCAGGAAGGTGTGCCCATAAGAGTTCAATCACATTGCTCAAGAGTTTTTTGACTGCATTTTCTCTAAGATCACATAGTCACATTGTTGAAATACTGGACTTAATTGCAGTTGGGTTGTTATATCTAATTAATCTGCTAGCATTCTAGTATTTTGTTGTTAATGAGTGTTTTCACCTCGCATAAAGTTTATCTTCTGTGCATGCAATAGTTTTTGGGTGCCAGTAGAACAGCCTATTTGTCTTACGAGGGTTACTTATGCTTTTTCAATTATGAGAAAGTTTTCCATTATGTTGTATGGATCATGGTCAAGATAGCATGGGAGCATTACTATTTACCACTTCCTCCTTTGTTGGCAGCAGGAGTCCGGAATGTAGTCTGCCAAGGCATTGCAGCCACCAGGGTTTCGCCCTTCAGAAGTGGAAAGTTGTCTTTCTTGGGGGAGGGATCTTGAATATTTATTACCTTGGAGATAAATTGTTTATTTATGAAATATCAGGACCCCTCCCTTTCTAACATTTTACCATCAGTGGTTGGTAGGAAAGGAGGATATTTGTTTTTCAAGATTTCTAGCATACTACTGAATTGAGAAAACACTAGAAATGTACCTGTGCTAGGCTTTGTAAGAGCATGTGCTTGCTGCAACAATATGTTTGCATTGTCCTAAGCACACTCCCATTCTTAGATAAGATAGTGTCAAGAGAGCATAGCCTTAATTTACTTGAACTGAATGTGGCCAGGGAATCTGGAACTTACAGAAAATAATTTTAAAATAAATAAACAGAGACTTGAAGGTTCACATAATGGCATTTGCCTATATTTAATAAGGCAGGGTTGTTAGATACTTTGGCGAAGATGACCTGTGCTTTATGGAGGATGATAGAATAGAACGTGAAAGTACAATTCTACCTATTATGCTTGCAGCTGTGGCTGCAAACAGTAAAGCAATGCTCTTGTATGGGTGTGATAAGTCTTTTATTAGGATATAACAACTTTCAGATAAATGTTTATCATTCTTTTTCACATTTTATGCTCTTGACTTCTTTTTATCCTACTAATTCCAAATTGCATTATATAAGGATATATCTCTCTGGAAGTATGCCATGAAACAAATTGGATAAGTTCAATCTCTTGAATGAATCAGATTTTGTACAATTGAAAAAAAATATTCCACAATTGATTATTTGTCTTATTATCATCTAGTTTCTAAACTAATTAAATGAACACTGAAAGTTATGCTTTCCAATTAACGACCCGTCTTTAGAAAGACAGAGCAATGCATTTATTTCTGTTACCCAATAATGAAAACTTGTAGGAGTTCGTAAAGATTTCTGACTGAGAAAAATACAGGGTCTTTTAAAGAATGCATTTAACATATTGATTGAACTACACACACACCATATTACCAATTAGCTTTGTGTGTTCAGTAACAATGCTTGTGGTCAGAAGTACTGAAGGAAAGAAATGGCATTCCCAACTCTTAATTAGTGTAATTAAAAGTGTGTTTTCCCTTACAAAGAAGGAAAACTTACTCTTTATTAAGGCTAAGAGGTTTGAAACTGAACAACCTCATGTAAATGGATCTTTACCACTTCTTCTGCTTACTGTGGTCTCTTTGTCCCTCAAGAGCTGTTCCTGGGGGTTGTTGCAACCTCACTAACAGCATGGGGGCTGAAGGGGGAGTTAGTGGGACCACAGTTGCCAGCTCCGGGTTGGGAAATACCTGGAGATTTTTGGCTAGAGATCAGTTGTAATATTAGCAGGATTTCTCCAGCTAGTACCTGGAGGTTCATATATACAGAATATATATATGTGTATGTGCTTTGGGATATTGCAGTACCTAGAGGTTGGCAACCCTAAATGGGACTGCCCCCTCCTTTCTTTCGAAGGGCAGTACTTCTTGCACAACGCAGGTTTTAATTCAAGCATAAAGGACACTGATGCAATACTTACCTTATATGTTTTAGTAACTACCTTGTTTCTTAAGGATTTCATTGACAAATTGCCTGAAAGTAGAAGACATTTTGAATTGTGGAATCAGTGTGAAGAGCTATACCTATATTTCTGTTCAGGCTTTTCTTGAGGATGTGAGGCTTTTTTTGAGGCTGCTTAGGTTCTGGTGAGCTACTGCCATGGAGAATGAAAAAAAGACATTCAAGATTATCTTTTTTCTAAAAGTGAGTGGTAGCTTCTGTTTGTTACTTTGTCTATGTGATGCTTTGTTAATATGCCCGTTGATGAAGACTTAATTGAATAGCATCAACTACCATTTTGTTAACTAAAATTATTGGAAGTTCCAGCAGTCTCATGAAACCAGAATGTGGGGTCATCTTCTGAAGCTGAAGGGTGAATGATAAGATTCAAAAAGATAAAAGGAAGTATTTCTTCACACAACTTATAGTTAAATTGTGGAACCCCCTGCCCAAGGATGTGGTGTTAGCTGCCAACTTGGAAGGCATTAAGAGGGGAGTTGACATGTTCATGGAGGATAGGGCTATCCATGGCTACTAGTCAATATGAATACTAGTCATGATGCAGACCTATTCTCTACAGTATCAGAGGAGCATGCCTATTATGTGCTGTGGAATACAGGCAGGATAATGCTGCTGCAGTCGTCTTGTTTGTGGGCTTCCTAGAGGCAACTGGTTGGGACACTGTACTAACAGACTGCTGGACTTGATGGGCCTTGGTCTGATCCAGCATGACTTTTCTTATGTTCTTAATTGTGAAATATATTTATAAATAATCAACAATTTGTCTGGATGAGGTACATAGGAAGAGCCCTGCTGGATCAGGCCAGTGGTCCATCTCATCCAGCATCCTGTATTACCCAGTGACCAACCAGTTCCTCTGGATGGCCAACAATAGGACAGAGAAGTACCCCACCAAAAAGCCTGAACTTGGCCCACACTACCCACAGGACAAAGAGAGTCTTTAAATAGATGGTTTAATTTCCAGGATTAAACTGGCAGATAGGCCTACAAGCGTCTGATGGTGGCAAGTGCTAAAAGGTTATTATTTTCTGTTGTGGGTGGTAGAAGAAAGTTGGAAAGGTGAAGCCTTCATTGTAATCTAGCAATTTTGGATGAGAATCAGCTGGTTAAGTTCCTCATTCCATGGTAGAACCTGGAGCCTGCAAGACCTGTTCTGCCAGGTTATGAACAGCCTATGATCATAGAATTGGACTCTAATGCTTTTCTTCATATTAGAAAGGAAAGAGATTATTTCCTCTTGAAACGCCCCCTTGCTTTTGTTTTCACAAAACACTGCTCCTCTATTTACATGACCTGCACATCTTGCACACCAGTTTCAATTTGTTTTTCTTAATCTCTGCCTTTTTCATTTCTCAGCACAGTATTGCATGAGCATTCGTCGTTGTTAGCCACATCATTAAGGTGCAAATATCTCTTTAATCTTATCATCCTGATGACGGAAATATTATAAATGGAAGCTGAATGTTAAAAAGGTAGAAAATATATCTGATGCCTTAAACTATTCTTAATACAGTAAAATATTATTCATACCGTAAACATAAGACCCAGAATTAATGGTCTGTCGTGTGTCATATAATTCCAAATTTGTTTCAGCTTTTTTATTTGTGCTACTTTTACTGTCAGAAACCATTCCTAACCTGGCCATTTTTGCTTAAATCGTAAAGTATGCCGGTGTGCTGCTTGTTACAGCTATATTGCCTTAATAGAAGTAAGGTAGGGTTGCCAGATCCTTCTTAACCACTGGCGAGAGGTTTTTGGGGCAGAGCCTGAGGAGAGCAGGGTTTGGGGAGTGGAGGGACTTCGATACCATAGAGTCCAATTGCCAAAGTGGCCATTTTCTCTAGGTGAATTGATCTCTATCAGTTGTTATAACAGGAGATCTCCAGCTAGTACCTGGAGGTTGGAAACCCTAAAGTAAGGAGAAATAAGTTTTGATAACTTCCTGGAAGACTGTGATTGCCACAAGGAAGTTCCTCATGTTCTCCCGAGCAAGTGACAGTCCAAGAAATGATACTGTGTGATACCCATAGGACAACACTTGGACATCTCTTAGCGGATATGCACCCATCACAGATGGCTGAGGGTGGCTAAGTGCTGACAGAACAAAACTGCTTATGTGCCACATGATGTCTACACAGCTGTACTAGGAAATGCAAAGTAGTAATGAGTAGCATAAGGTGAGAGCATATACCTGGGTCTGTGAACGTGCACTGATGGTTTTCAGCAGGATGTCGCACAGACAAACAATACCTGTCAATCACGTATAGAAACTCATTGTCCATGCTCCCCACAGCTTTCAAAACGGCTTGGGAGGAATAAATGTGTTTTAATCATTTTTCTGTTGTGTTTCTTTCCCCTCACCTTCTTTGTATACAGAACCAATTCACACAAGAACACAGAAATTCATTTGTCTTTTTTTAAAAAAATGCAAGGCCTTGCTGGGCGTCTGATTATGTGAATGTAGAGTTGGACTAGAACACTTCCAGCCTAAACAACCATTGTTTTATACCCATTTCTAGACCCCATCACAAATGGTACCCATTCACTGGTTAAAGGTTGATAATATAACTGTTTCTACCAAAGACCAGACATAATCTCTTCATATTAGTTGGATTATGTCATGCAAATGAGCCCGCTGATATATTTTCCAACCTTACACATGCATGTGCTTTAGTGGCTTGTGACCCATTTTTGCATAAAGATGAATTTCCTTGTTTGCCCCTTTTCCTGGGAGTTTGCCAAACTTACATCAGCACTGGTTTTTACAGCCAGAGTATAACCTAAGAATAAAAGAAAAGAGCTTCTGACTGTATAGAAATGTCATTCCCCAGTAAGTAAGCCCACACACGAAATATATGAAGGTGTGAAGGAGAGGAAAAACTGCTTTGTTATAATGTCCCCAGCTCTCTGATTTCAGATACCATATATTAATTATATGAAAATTAGGATTGGCCACTGCTCGAATCCACATGTTCCAGGTGGTCGAATAGAAAGGGGACAGGGTTAGGCCTATTGGGGAAACCCTCTTGTACACTCGGGATTTCCCCAAAGGGCAGAGCGGAGGCTGACACCCCTTATCCACATGCACCAAAGCCCAGTCTTAATCATGGTGGGCAACCCCCCAGGATCATTTCAGGTCAGGAAAATACTGGTAGGCAACCCCACCCCGGATCATTTCAGGTCAGGAAAATGGCTCAATGGAGGCTGATGCCCCTTTCCCACATGCGCCAAAGCCCCAGTCTTAATCAGACAGTCTTAACCAGTCTTAATCAGACACCATCCACACAAGAATTAAGAACCTGCAGCTGATATCTGACTGTTACCCAGGTTGGGTACCCTAGACCCAACCTGTGTACTCTGTAATGTATAAAGAGGAAATAAGATAAAACCAGATGAAGGGAATCACCAAATAAAAAGTAAAATCACAGGATGGGGCAACGAACAGAAGAAGAGTTGGTTTTTATACCCTGATTTTCTTTACTGTAAGGAGCCTCAAAGCAGCTTACTATCACCTCCCTACCCCCCACAACAAGCACCTTGTGAGGTATGTGGGGCTGAGAGAGTTCTGAGAGAATGGTGACTAGCCCAAGGTCGCCCAGCAGGCTTAATGTGGGGGAGTAGGGAATCAAATCCGGTTCTCCAAATTAGAGTCCACTGCTCTTAATGACTATACCACGCTGGCTCTCTAAAAGCTTGGGGAGAGTAACAGTGTTTTCCTCTGGCACCTAGTAGAACGTAAATTGGTAGTACATAAGCTGTAGTGGAGAGGAAATTCCAACACTGAGTACTGCTGCAGAGAAGGATCAGATTCTGGTGCTCACTCACCCTCTAAAAATACTGGTGGGCAACTATTCAATGTGGGACCAAGATCCTTCAGGAGAGGCACCAAGGCTATGGAATTCCCTGCCCACTCAAGGCATATTGTGCATCATCTTCTTAGCTTTTAGAAAGCTAATTAAGATTGTTTTATTTTGATGGACTTTTGATCTGGTTAAAGTAAAACTGAATGCCAGGACATACTGCTGAGTTTTCTTCTTTCTGATTAACAACTGCAGAACTTTTATTGGATTATTTTCACTCTCTTATTGTTTTGTTGTGTGTATCGAGCCACTATGATTGCATGGTTTTTAAATTGGTTATGTTGTAAGATGCCTCGAAGATCTTGAAACCAAAAAAGCGGGATATAAATACTTCAAATAACATTTGTCCATTCACTCTGCTGGGATGGAAGACGTTACCCTATTGGCTGTGGTGGTCTTGAGGGAGCACGGCCTTGGGAAAGGCTGCATTTCTAGCTGGTTACCAAACGGGGTTGTGTTTTAGGTGCTGGCAATGTTGATAGTGTGCATCACATTCATTAACGGAAGAGAATATAAACAAACGAGGGTGACGGTTTTGTTCCCGCGGGAAAGTGACTGCTATGGTCAGATCAGCACCACTGGAGGAATACCTTCACGCTCAATTCACAGAATGTGAGACTGCTTTCTCCTGACCATGATAAAGAGAGCAACTGTTAGGGTAGATTCAAAAACCTCATCTTCCAGTGGCTTTTCTTGCATTTTTAATACATAAAGTGTGTTCTGGTGTGTCCCCCAAGCATTTTTAAATTACTACAAACAAATATGCCATTATGTCCCAAGAGAATGCAGTCTCAGCTATTCTACATGCAAAAAGTAGTATTTGCATGCCAAAAAGAATCTCTGGGTCATGGCCAGCAAGTGCAAAGTAGGGGGCAGCAACAGTTTATGTAATACTGATACAAATTCTCGATTAATTCTTTAATGCAAATACAGTGTGGAATGTGTATAAGAATATTGCAGAGTGCTCACTAACAATTAGGAATTCGACTAACATATCAGTTTCTTTATCCTAAAGTATGACAGTAATGTGAAATGTTTCTAGGGTGAAATATGCATCACACTGCAACTTTCGGAATTTGCAAAGCTAGTCTTGAAATTGTGGGTGGAATACACTTTTCACTGTTATCTGAATATGTGTACTAATGGTACTACCCATTCTACTGATAGAACAATGCATTTTATCTCATGAGATGCAATAGCAACCACATTATTCGTTCTATTACAGTTTCTTTCTATGACTGCTACTATTCATTGTTCTTGCTAAGCAAAAATTCATTGAAATCAATGGTGCAAATATCCCATTTAGTTTAATGAGACTTTGCAACTTATTAAGAGAACCTTATGAATATTAAATACTTTGAGTAACAAGCTTTTATTGTGAAGCAACACGTTTGTTTTATGTGGAACTGCTAGCCAAACTTAAAATTAATACAATGGACATAAAAATTTATTATCCAATTTCAAAACTTTTTGAGTGGGTGACTGTATGAGTGAAGAAAGCCAGCTAGTGAGTTTTTTAATACATTCTTAAAATAGGTCCTTGTGCCAAGATTCTATATTTTTCCTTAGTACATTGAATTTATTTACACCCAGGGTATACAGGCATAACAATATGTTTCCATCCCTCCACTGGTAGTGTATTTTTTTATTCTTTTGTTTCCTATTAGAGAGGTAAATTTCTCTGCTACATTTAAGCCAGGTATTGGTGCAGAAGTACTGCTTGCAGAAGCATGGAACACTGGGCGGAGATAGTAGGTTTTATATAGAAGGTAACTTACCTGTCAGGGATTAAGAGCAGTTTGACACATCAGTTCCACAGGTCAGTTCAACAGTAGTATACAGCGGTCCCTCAGGAACACGCTCATATAGATAGGCTTACCAGGTTACCTGTGCATGCTCAGAAGTGCTGCATCACTTCCAGTTTACACCCAGTAGTGCTGCATCGCAAGGGGCCATTACCTCTCAAACTGGGAGTTTGA